>NC_053435.1:64767797-64791154 GCF_007990345.1 Gossypium hirsutum
TGGTTGGTTGGGGCGTATCCATTTGGATATTTTGGGCTTATGTTACTGTTACTTTTTTTTTTTTTTGTATCTTTTTGGGGTGGCGTAAGAGTCAATAGCTATTTGTATTTTTTTAGTGCTAGAAATTTTATTATAAATATTTGTTTGAATTTATGTAATTAAGCCATGCGAAAATGGCACGAATGTTCGATTGAGTTGGATCGAGGGTAGGCATGAAATGGACCTAGTTACTTTCGTAACAGATGCTGGCAGCAGCAGTGTCATGAGATTGAAAAATCACTAAAAATAGTAGGAGTGGAATTAATTGATGAATAAATTATGTAACGAAGCTCGATGAGTCTGTTTTCATGAGGAAGTAACGAAAAGATCATATGGGCAGTATATTAAGAGATAATCAGATTTTAGTGGGACAGGGCCAGAACGGTTTCTGGATTCCTGCTCCAACTTGGAAATTCATTATAAATTAACCAGAGATAATTAGGGGTCGTACCATATATGTCAGATTCCTCCTGAGTCTAGTTTCATAGAAACAAACGGCAACAGTATGAAGCCCGTGCAGGAGATATCCAGTCGTAATGGCAAAGTCAGTGTAGTCGACCCCTGCAACTGGGAACTTGACTAATAAACTGTACTAATTGGCCCAACCAAAAATTCTAGAAAAAATACATAGATGGCACATGAGTCTAGTTTCTGGGAAAAATTACGAAACTGATTTTCGAGTTACGAAACTCAAGATATGAATTTTAAAACGACTAGTACACAGATTGGGCAGTGTCTGGAAAATAAATTTTGTAAGAGGGTAAAGCCAGTTAACACCTCGTGTTCGACCCGATGACGGTTTCGGGTTCGGGGTGTTACATTTTATTGGTATCAGAGCTATGGTTTAGTCGGTTCTAGGACTTCCATAGCACGTATGAGTCTAGCTATACATGCCATAATGTTAATGTTTAAAAGGGTGATGACTTCTGACGGTTGAAATGTTTTTGTCTTGATTAGTAAATGGATCCCGGTGAAGAAAGAACCCTAGCGGATGACGTTGAGAGCGTAGCGGCTGCTCCTGCACAAGGGACGCCGCCTGTTGAACCCAGTCATCTGCGAATAATCAAGGTGAGGGGGCTAAACAAGCCTTCTTTACCATGATGAATGAGTGGGTCGCGCAATATGCCCGAGCCAACCCGGCTGTCCAACAATTCCCAAATTTGAATAACCACCCCAAGAGCCTGTAAGGCCGTCAGTCGCTGATCCTGTGAGGCTGAGTAAGCTACCTGTAGACTTGATTAGGAAGCGTGGGGCCGAGGAGTTCAAGGCCATAGTAACTGATGATGCCGAAAGGGCCGAGTTCTGGCTTGATAACACCATTCGGGTGTTCGATGAATTGTCATGCACACCCGATGAATGTCTAAAATGTGCTGTATCTTTGTTGCGAGACTCAGCCTACTATTGGTGGAGGACATTGATTTCCATAGTCCCGAACGAGCGAGTAACTTGGGACTTCTTTCAAACGGAATTTCGGAAGAAATTTATTAGCCAACGGTTCATTGACCAGAAGCGTAAGGAGTTCTTGGAACTCAAGCAAGGCCGTATGACTGTATCTGAATACGAACATGAATTCGTAAGACTTAGTAGGTATGCCCGGGAGTGCTAGCTGATGAGGTTGCTATGTGCAAAAGATTTGAGGAAGGATTGAACGAAGATTTAAAGCTACTAATGGGTATTCTGGAAATAAAGGAATTCGTAACACTAGTCGAACGAGCCTGCAAGGCGAGGAACTTGGAAAGGAGAAGAGGAAGGCTGAATTTGAAGCTAGAGATTATCGTAAAAGATCGACGGGTAAAGCTCCGTTCTCAGCTGTGAAGAAGTTCAGGGAGGACATTAGTAAGTCGAGGGCGACTACGGGAATTTCCATTAGGGCAAGACCATCGATGGGCTCCGAGCTACTTCGGTAGCTAGTGTGGGCAATAATCGGCACGAGAAACCTGAATGTCCCCAATGTGGAAGACGACACCTAGGTGAATGTTGGGGCAAGTCTACTAACAGGGCCTGTTACGGATGCGGTTCGAAGGACCACTTCATTAGAGATTGCACGGAGCTGGATGAGAAGAATAAGATTCAAGGTGCAAGACCTAGTGGAGTGACATCTAGAGGTAGACCACCGAGAATTTTTGGAGGCAGGGGTGGTAGTCAGAGGGGGGCTTCTGATACGGCCGATCGCGCCGAGAACCGTGCTCCTGCTAGAGCATATGCCATTCGCGCACGAGAGGAGGCATCCTCCCCCGACGTCATCACTGGTACCTTCACTCTCTTTGATACTAATGTGATTGCATTGATTGACCCTGGTTCTACTCATTCATATGTATGCGAAACCTTAGCAACCAGTAAGACTCTACCTGTTGAGTCTACTGAGCTCGTAATTCGAGTATCAAACCCTTTGGGTCAATGCGTACTTGTTGATAAAGTGTGTAAGAGATGCCCTCTATTAATCCGAGAATCCTGTTTTCCGGCTGATTTGATGCTTTTGCCGTTCGACGAGTTTGATGTTATTCTTGGTTTGGATTGGTTAACCGCGCATGATGCGGTTGTGAATTGCAAAAGCAAGACTATTGATTTGAGGTGCGCAAATAACGAAATAATCCGAGTTGAGTCTGCGGACTTAAGGGGGTTGCCAGCTGTAATATCAGCAATGTTGGCCCAGAAATATGTAAGGAAAGGGTGCGAAGCATACCTCGCGTATGTACTTGATGACAAGGAGTTAGAAAAGAAACCCGAATCGGTGCCGGTGGTTTGTGAATACCCGGATGTTTTTCCTGAAGAGTTACCGGGTTTGCCACCTGTTCGGGAAGTAGAGTTTGGAATTGAGCTTGTACCTGGAACTACGCCAATTTCGATCGCTCCGTATCGTATGGCACTAACTGAGTTAAAGAGTTGAAAGCTCAGTTGCAAGAATTGACGGATAGAGGTTTCGCTCGACCGAGTTTCTCGCCTTGGGGTGCACCAGTATTGTTCGTGAAAAAGAAGGACGGAACCATGAGGTTGTGCATTGACTATCGTCAACTGAATAAAGTGACGATAAAGAATAAGTATCCGTTACCGCGTATAGATGATCTGTTCGATCAATTAAAGGGAGCATCGGTGTTTTCAAAGATAGATTTGAGATCGGTTATTATCAGTTACGGATTCGAGATTCGGACGTACCCAAAACTGCTTTCAGAATGAGGTACGGTCACTATGAGTTCTTAGTGATGCCGTTTGGGCTCACTAATGCCCCTGCGGTGTTTATGGATTTGATGAATCGGATCTTTAGGCCGTACTTGGATCGGTTCGTAGTTGTGTTTATTGATGACATCTTGGTCTATTCAAGAGATGAGGCCGAACATGCTGAGCATCTGAGGCTAGTGATGCAAATTTTGCGGGATAAGCAGTTATATGCTAAGTTCAGTAAGTGTGAGTTCTGGCTAAGAGAGGTTAGCTTCTTGGGTCATGTGGTATCCGCATCGGGTATTCGGGTTGACCCGAGCAAAATTTCAGCCATACTTAACTGGAAGCCTCCGAGAAACGTTACCGAAGTCCGGAGCTTTCTAGGGCTCGCCGGTTATTACCGACGATTTGTCAAAGGTTTCTCGATGATAGCCACACCAATGACGAAGCTACTTCAGAAGGATGTTAAGTTCGAATGGACGGAGAAATGTCAGAAAAGCTTCGATCAACTGAAAACTCATCTGACTAAAGCTCCAATTTTGGTGCAACCCGAATCGGGTAAAGAGTTTGTCGTTTATAGTGACGCATCCCTACTCGGGTTGGGTTGTGTATTGATGCAAGAAGGTCGAGTTGTGGCCTATGCGTCGAGACAATTGAAGCCACACGAGAGAAATTATCCGACCCATGATCTCGAACTAGCCGCCATTGTGTTTGCATTGAAAATATGGTGACATTATTTGTTTGGTGAGAAGTGCCATGTGTTTTCGGATCACAAAAGTCTCAAATATTTGATGACTCAACGGGACTTGAATCTGCGACAAAGACGTTGGCTTGAATTGTTGAAGGATTATGAGCTTGTCATTGATTACCACCCGGGAAAGGCTAATGTGGTTGCGGACGCCTTAAGCCGGAAATCACTGTTTGCTTTGCGAGCGATGAATGTACACTTGTCTGTTCTACCTGACAATGTGTTAGTAGCTGAATTAAAAGCCAAACCATTATTGACTCATCAAATTCATGAAGCTCAGAAAGTCGATGATGAATTAGTTGCAAAACGAGCTGAGTGTGTTCCAAACAAGGAATCGGAGTTTCAGATTGATGATGATGGTTGTTTGAGGTTTAGAAGTCGTTTGTGCGTTCCAAGGAATTCGGAACTCATTCCGATGATCCTGAACGAAGCCCATTGTAGCCGAATGTCAATTCACCCGGGGAGCACGAAAATGTACAACGACTTGAAACGTCGATTTTGGTGGCATGGTATGAAGCGAGACATCTCCGACTTTGTTTCGAGATGTTTAATATGTCAGCAAGTGAAAGCGGAACATCAAGTGCCTTCAGGGTTACTTCAGCCGATCATGATACCCGAGTGGAAATGGGACCGAGTCACAATGGACTTTGTGTCCGGACTGCCATTGTCCGCAAGTAAGAAGGATGCGATTTGGGTTGTTGTTGATAGGCTGACTAAGTCGGCTCACTTTATCCCCGTGCGTACGGATTTCTCATTGGATAAACTAGCCGAGTTGTATGTTTCTCAGATTGTGAGATTACATGGAGTACCTATTTCTATCGTGTCGGATAGAGATCCGAGATTCACCTCGCGATTTTGGAAGAAATTGCAAGAAGCTTTGGGTACCCAGCTGCATTTTAGCACCGCTTTTCATCCCCAAACCGATGGTCAATCCGAGCGGATAATTCAGATACTCGAGGATATGTTGAGATGCTGCATCCTTGAGTTTAGTGGTTCATGGGAACGGTATGTACCTTTGATTGAATTCGCTTACAACAATAGTTTTCAATCAAGTATTAAGATGGCACCTTACGAGGCTTTGTACGGTCGTAAATGCCGTACACCATTGTTTTGGACCGAGCTTGGTGAAAGTAAAATTTTCGGAGTTGATTTGATTAAAGATGCTGAACAGAAAGTAAAAGTAATCCGTGAAAGTTTGAAGGCAGCCACAGATCGTCAGAAATCGTATGCGGATCTGAAACGGAAGGACATTGAATATCAGGTGGGAGATAAAGTGTTCCTTAAAGTTTCGCCTTGGAAAAAGGTACTTAGGTTTGGCCGTAAGGGCAAGTTGAGCCCGAGATTCATTGGGCCGTACGAAATCTCCGAACGAGTGGGGCCAGTTGCGTATAGATTGATTTTGCCCCCTGAGCTTGAAAAGATTCACGATGTCTTTCATGTTTCGATGCTTCGACGCTATCGATCTGATCCGTCGCATATAATTAGCCCATCAGAGGTTGAAATTCAAGCCGATATGAGTTATGAAGAAGAACCGATACGTATCCTAGCTCGTGAGGTGAAAGAGTTGCGAAACAAAAGGGTTCCGTTGGTTAAGGTGTTGTGGCTCAAACACGGGATCGAGGAAGCAACCTGGGAACCCGAGAGCTCGATGAAGGAACGATATCCAAACCTATTTACTGGTAAGATTTTCGAGGACGAAAATTTCTTAAGTGAGGGAGAGTTGTGACAGCCCAAAATTGACCCTAGCCGGGAAGTGGTTTCGGGACCGCTAAACCGAGTCACCGAAAGGTTTGAATGTGATGTTTATTGTCTAGAATATGTAATCATGAATGTGTAAAAATTTCAAGCTTCGATTTAGTCGATTGCATGTGAATTTAGTCAATAGGACTTATATGAGAAAATTTTAAAATGTGATAGGTCAATGCATGAGGACCTATTAGTGCATGTGGAAGAAAAAGGGGACTTGCATGTCAAATTCCCCCTCCCTAATATGTAGTGGCCGGCCATGCTATAGGTGGAAACATGTCTCCAACATGTTATGCTAGTGATGCATGTTAAGAATAATAAAATAATAAGCATGGTGATTAAATAATGAAAGAAGGGTGATGGAGAAAAAAAAAAGTACATGGTCTCACCCCCCCTTGTTGCCGTGAATTGAAGAAAGAAAACAAAAAAAAAAAAAAGAGTTCATTCTTGAACATCCTTGGCCGAATAGAGGAAAGAAAGGAAGGGGAAAAAGGCTTGAGAAAAATCGGCTATGGTGGTGGTTAGACTAAGGTATGTTTGATGTTGTCTTTGAGATGCATGCATGTTTTAAATAGCCCATGTTTAAACTTTGAATCTTGTTGATAACATGAGCAATCGGTCATGAGAAAGTGCTCAAGGAAAAGGTTGTTGATGAAAGAAATTAATGTGTTAAGGGATTATATGAAACTTATTCATGTTTATATATGTTATATGCAACGAAAATGGTTGATGATTTTGGAGGTGATTAGCTTGAATCGGCCACGGTATATCCATAAACACGATCTATGCTTGTTATGTTACTCATGGTTAAAACAATTCGGCTAGGACATTCGGCCATGGATGGTTGTATTTCTTTGATGTTGTTTTTGATGCCTTAGGGCATTGAGAGTTGATTATAGATGAGGTGAGCTTCTTGATTTAAAAATTTGATGGATGTTAAGCTAATTGGGCAACCAAAGGTTCAATATTTTTGTTATGAGGTCATATGTGCATTCGGCCATGGTCTTTGCTTGAATATGAGAATTGTAATGTGATTTTCCTAAATTGTCTATGAATTTGGTTGTTGATTTCATGGTAATGGTATATTGAATCCATGAGAATTTAGTAAGGTTGCATTCGGCAACTTACTTGAAATTAAAAATCGATGTCTAAGCTTAGGTGATTTCGATGATGATATATGTGTGTATACATAAGTATATTTAGTTGATTCGGCTTTGGTAGTTGCATGAGATTATTAGCCGAATATACTAACATACATATACATGTGAGATTGGATTGTAAATATTTAGCAAGGTGGTTAAACTAGTTAAATTATTGATATAGCTCAAGGAGCTAAAGGAGGTGAATCGAGCAAAGGCAAAGAAAAGGTTATCGAGTAGCCGAGTTGGAACCGTCTTACCCAACACGAGGTAAGTCATTAAGCATGTAGTTGGTATTATTTCAATGGTCATAATGTTGTGTATTGATGCTGAATGGAATGAATAAATGTACATATATATATATGCATGTACGTATGTGATGATGAAATTGTTGAATGAAATAAATGAGGTGAGATGTAATGAGTTGTTGATCTCGGCACTAAATGTGCGGGATAACCATTTATGACCATGAGATTGGTGCTAAGTGCGCGGGATTAAATTGTACAGCACTAAGTGTGCGATTCTACTTTGTTGCACTAAGTGTGCGAAATGAATATGATGCACTAAGTGTGCGAATTGACCATGCGGCACTAAGTGTGCGGGTTTGACTATGTAGCACTAAGTGTGCGATTTGATTACGTGGCACTAAATGTGCGAGTTGATTATATAGCACTGAGTGTGCGGGCTCAATATACATTCGTGAATCATTATGGACACTATGTGTGCGACACTATTGAGCTGATCGCGGACAGCGGATCGGGTAAGTGTCTTGAGGACATGGCTAATATGTGCTATGCGTATACTTGGTGTTGAGCTCGGTAAGTTGAACCTATGTGACAACTATACTTGAAGTCACGTACATAAAAATTTATCGTAGGATGGGTGAAAGGCCGTTTTGTGGTTTGATTGTAACGAAAATAAATTGATTTATGAAAATGCTTCAATATCCTATTGATGAGTATATGAATTGTGAAGGCATGAATTGATATGAAATTGAATCGGTAGGTTGGTGGAACTATGGTATGGTTCGGTATGGATGGAGTAAATTGTCTCATTCCATTTTATTCCTCTTGTGATAATGTTATTGATGTATAGTAGAGCATTGCTTATGACTTACTGAGTTATAAACTCACCCGGTGTTTCCTTGTCACCCATTATAGGTTGCTTGGACTCATCAATTTTTGCGGGGTCGGGCCGTCAACGAAGTCATCACATCAGATAGCTAGTTTTGGTACTTTCTTCTTAGTGTGCTTAGAAGATCATTTTGGCATGTATAAGCTAGTACGTTGTGTTTGAATTATGGCATGTAAACTTTAAGCCATGCGAAAATGGCACGAATGTTCGATTGAGTTGGATCGAGGGTAGGCATGAAATGGACCTAGTTACTTTCGTAACAGATGCTGGCAGCAGCAGTGTCATGAGATTGAAAATCACTAAAAATAGTAGGAGTGGAATTAATTGATGAATAAATTATTAATCGAAGCTCGATGAGTCTGTTTTCATGAGGAAGTAACGAAAAGATCATATGGGCAGTATATTAAGAGATAATCAGATTTTAGTGGGACAGGGCCAGAACGGTTTCTGGATTCCCTGCTCCAACTTTGGAAATTCATTATAAATTAACCAGAGATAATTAGGGGTCGTACCATATATGTGCAGATTCCTCTCTGAGTCTAGTTTCCATAGAAACAAACGGCAACAGTATTGAAGCCCCGTGCAGGGAGATATCCCAGTCGTAATGGGCAAAGGTCAGTGTAGTCGACCCCTGCAACTTGGGGAACTTTGACTAATAAACTGTACTAATTGGCCCAACCAAAAATTCTAGAAAAAAATACATAGATGGGCACATGAGTCTAGTTTCTGGGAAAAATTACGAAACTGATTTTCGAGTTACGAAACTCAAGATATGAATTTTAAAACGACTAGTACACAGATTGGGCAGTGTCTGGAAAATAAATTTTGTAAGAGGGTAAAGCCAGTTAACACCTCGTGTTCGACCCCGATGACGGTTTCGGGTTCGGGGTGTTACACTCGGCATGCTCAGATTCATCATACGAATAAATCAATATGTTATCAATGAATACGACAACAAATCAATCTAAATACAATCTAAAAATTCTATTGATCAAATCCATAAAGATAGTAGGTGTATTAGTTAGTCCGAAAGGCATAACTAAGAACTCATAGTGGGCGTACCTCGTTTTGAATGCAGTTTTCTGAATATCTGATTCTTTCACTCCAACTGATTATAGCCTGATTTCAAATCTATCTTCTAAAACACCCTAGCTCATTTCAATTGATCAAACAAGTCATCAATTCAAGGGAGAGGGTATTTATTCTTGATAGTCACTTTGTTCAACTGATGATAATCAATGCACATTCTCATCGTACCGCCTTTCTTTTTAACAAACAGAACTGGAGCACCTCAAGGCGAGAAACTCAGTCTAGAAAGCCCTCTATCAGTCAACTCTTATAACGAGACTTTAATTCTTTTAACTCAGTCGATGCCATTATATACGGAGCTATCAGAATTGAAGTAGTCCCAGACACTAATTCAATGCCTAATTTAACTTCCCAAATCGGAGGTAATCCTGGAAGTTCTTCAAGAAACACATCAGGAAATTCACAGACAATAGGCACTGATTCAACTTTCTTTTCTGACACGTTTGAATCGATCACATAGGCAAAGTAAGCTTCACAACCTTTTCTCACAATACTCAGAGCTTTCATTCACGAAGTCACAGCCGGTAACCAATTCAACTCTCTAGATTCAATTTGAACTATTTCATCATTTTTACATCTAAAATCAATAGCCATTTGCAGTTCACAACAGCATCATGCAAAGTTAACCAATCCATACCTAGAATTATACCAAACTCATTAAAAGGTAATAACATCAGATCAGCTGGAAAACAAATGTCTCAAAACATGAACAGACAATTCTTGCAGACTTTATCAACCAATACACTTTTACCTAAGGGTTCGATACTTTAATCACGAATTCAGTAGACTTTACAGAAAAAGTCTTACTGGATACTAAATTCATCTATCAAAGCAATCACAAAAGTATCATAAAGTGTGAAAGTACCAGTTATAACATCTTTAGATGAAGCTTCCTCGCAAGCTCGGATGGCGTAAGCTCTAACAGGTGCGCGAGCCTCAGATCGAACAGCAATGTCTTTAGTCCCTCTTTGACTACCACTCACATTTCCCATATTTCTAGGAGGTCTACCTCTAGCTATAGTGTTACTCGGTCTCAGATTTTGCACAATTTCTTGCTCAACAGACTCAGGACAATCATGAATAAAGTGATCTAAGGATCCACATTTGAAACAAGCCCGATCATACATTTTACAATTGTCAGGATGTCTTTTACCATAGTGTTTACACTCAGGTCGATCGGATTGGACATTTCCATCACTAGCAACAAAAATAGTTGGAATTCTGAAGCTCGAATGTGATCTAGCACGATCTCTACCCGAATGTCCCACATTAGCCTTTGAATGGCTAAAATAATCTCAAAATTTCTTTGACGCAGACTGAAATGATTTAGTCACAGATCTTTTTCTCATATCTCTAGTTTCTAAATCAACTTTTCTTATCTCTTTCCCAAGTTCTTAAGCTTTACAGGCTCGTTCAACAAGCACCACAAATTCTTTTATCTCTAGAATCCCGACTTACAAATGGATATCTTCACTCAAACCATCTTCGAATCTTTTACACATTATAGCTTCAGTCGAAACACATTCTCGAGCATACTGACTTAATCTCACAAATTCTCGATCGTATTCTGTAACAGCCATACGACCTTGTTTAAGCTCAAGAAACTCTTTGCGTTTCTGATTGATGAATCTCTGACTAATGTATTTCTTTCAAAATTCAACTTGGAAGAAATCCTAGGTGACTCATTCCTTTGGAACCATGGATATTAAAGTCTTTCACCAATGATAGGCCGTATCTCTCAGAAGTGAAATAGCACACTTTAAGCATTCATCAGAAGTCAATGACAATTCATCAAATACTCTTATCGTATTCTCTAATCAGAACTCGTCTCTTTTAGCATCATCATTAATAGTAGCTTAGAATTTTTTGGCCCTATATTTTCTAATCTTATCGACAGGTGGCTTACTTAACTAAATCGGATTCACTTGTGGCATAACAGGAACTTGAGACGGATTAGACAGGGGTGAAGGTTGTGGCATAGCCGGATTAGTTCTAATGTACTGACTGAACAAATCATTCATCATTTGATAGAAAGCTTGTCTAGCCTCTCCATCATGCCTACTTGTAGCCAGTCTAGAGTAGGATGGCACTGTCCCTTGCACGGGAATAGGTGCATTAGTTTCAGCATCATCAGCTACGACTCGTTCGGGATCCATTTGCTATATAAAAACACATTTTCATTGTCAGGATTCATCACACTATCGCAGTTCATAAAATGGCATGTATAGCTAGACTCACATACACTACGTTAGTCTTAGAATCGACTAAACTGTAGCTCCGATACCAACCAAATGTAACACCCTTAACCCGTATTCATCACGGGATTAGGGTTAAAGGCATTACCAGACAAAACGAAACATTTTACAAACACTTCATATACATCATCCACATTCATAGTCAAACATTAATGTAGAGTCCCTTATATAGGTCATCGAGACCTTAAGCATGCATTAGAAAGGGGTCGAGACTAAACCGAGCTCATACAAAATTTTTCAAAACTTAAACATTTTTCAAAGTTGTATAGGTCACACTCTTGTGTTAACAGGCCATGTGCCTCACACGGCTTTAGACACGTCCGTGTGTTTAGGTCATGTCAAAATAGGGCATACATAGTGACTTGTCCACACGGCCACAAGACACGCTCGTGTGCCAAGCCGTGTAAAAATTAAGGAGGCTACTGACTTGGGTCACACAGCCAGTCAAATGCCCGTGTGTCTAGCCTATACATGAAACTGACTTGCCCTCACGGTCTAGCACACGCCTGTATGTGCGACCGTGTGGTCTCCTCAGGCTCATTTCAAAATGGCCCTCGAGCAACACGGCTAAGACACACGTACGTGTCTCTGCCCATGTGGGCAAAAATAGGCCATTTACAAGGCCAATTTGCCACCCATTAAGGGTCCTCCTTACAATCATCAAATAGGCACCAATTGCACATCAAATTTCAACCATTTCATAAACAAAACATTCAACATTCATGGCATATCATTATCAACCAATCCGATACTCATAGCATATACCAATTCATGTCATTTAGTAAGCCAAAAATATACCAAAACTTGTAACACCCCGAACCCGAAACCGACACCGGAGTCGAACACGAGGTGTTAACTGACTTTAACCCCTTATAAAGTTTATTTTCCAGACACTGCCCAATCTGTGTACTAGTCGTTTTAAAAATCATATATTGAGTTTCGTAACTCGAAAATCAGTTTCGTAATTTTTCCCAGAAACTAGACTCATGTGCTCATCTATGTATTTTTTTCTAGAATTTTTGGTTGGGCCAATTAGTACAGTTTATTAGTCAAAGTCTCCCATGTTGCAGGGGTCGACTACACTGACCTTTGCCCATTACGACTTGGATATCTCCCTGAACGGGGCTTCAATACTGATGCCGTTTGTTTCTATGAAAACTAGACTCAGAGAGGAATCTGTACATATATGGTAAGACCCCTAATTATCTCTGGTTAATTTATAATGAATTTCCAAAGTCGGAGCAGGGAATCCAGAAACCATTCTGGCCCTGTCCCACAAAAATCTGATTATCTCTTAATATACTGCCCATATGATCTTTTCGTTACTTCCTCATGAAAACAGACTCATCGAGCTTCGATTACATAATTTATTCATCAATTAATTCCACTCCTACTATTTTTAGTGATTTTTCAATCTCATGACACTGCTGCTGCCAGCATCTGTTACGAAAGTAACTAGGTCCATTTCATGCCTACCCTTGATCCAACTCAATCGAACATTCGTGCCATTTTCGCATGGCTTAAAGTTTACATGCCAAAGTTCAAACACAATGTAATAGCTTATACATGCCAAAATGTTCTTCTAAGCCAACTAAGAAGAAAGTACCAAAACTTGCTATCCGGTGTGATGACTTCGATGACGGCCTGACCCCGCAAAAATAGATGAGTCCAAGCAACCTATAATGGGTGACAAGGAAACACCGAGTGAGTTTATAACTCAGTAAGTCATAAGCAATGCACTACCATCCATCAATAACATTATCACAAGAGGAAACAAAATGGAACGAGACAATTTACTCCATCCATACCGAACCATACCATAGTTCCTCCAACCTATCGATTCAGTTTCATATCAATTCATGCAATCACATTCCATATACTCATCAATAGGACATTGAAGCATTTTCATAAATAAATTTATTTTCGTTACAATCAAACGACTAAACGGCCTTTCACCCATCCTACGATAAATTTTATGTACGTGACTTCAAGTATATTTGTCACATAGGTTCAAACTTACCGAGCTCAACACCAAGTATAAGCATAGCACCTATTAGCCATGTACTCAAGACACTTACCCGATCCGCTGTCCGCGATCGACTCAATAGTGTCGCACACATAGTGTCCATAATGATTCACGAATGTATATTGAGTCCGCACACTCAGTGCTATATAATCAACTCGCACACTTAGTGCTACGTAATCAAATCGCACACTTAGTGCTACATAGTCAAACTCGCACACTTAGTGCCGCATGGTCAATTCGCACACTTAGTGCATCATATTCATTTCGCACACTTAGTGCAACATAGTCAAATCGCACACTTAGTGCTGTACAATTTAATCCCGCGCACTTAGCGCCAATCTCATGGTCATAAATGGTTATACCCGCACGTTTAGTGCCGAGATCAACAACTCAGTACATCTTACCTCTTTTCTTTTCATTCAACAATTTCATCATCACATACGTACATGCATATATATATATGTATATTTATTCATTCCATTCAGCATCAATACATAAACTTTATGACCATTTGAAATAATACCAACTACATGCTTAATGACTTACCTTGTGTTGGGTAAGACGGTTCCAACTCGGCTACTCAGTGATCTTTTCTTTGCCTTTGCTTGATTCTCCTCCTTTAGCTCCTTGAGCTTAATCAATAATTCACTAGTTTAACCATCTTGTTAAACATTCATAATTCAATTACACATGCTTATGTATGTTTGTATATTCGGCAACCATCCTCACTAATTACTCATGTTGATGGCTGAATGGATGTATGTGTGTACAATGTCAACTATAACATCATGTAATTCCACATATGACTACATTTCTTAAGTTCCACATCTTAATGCCCATTATACATAATCAAATTTAACATCATATATATATTTACTCATGTGGCCGAATATACATACTCCCATATAATATCAAGTACTTACTTTAAGTATATTGCCGAATATACTTAATCATACACACACCTAACCAAAATAATTTCTAAAATCTTTATATCATTTATAATACATCTAATTATCCTTTTTCACATTATCAACTCAAATCACATACATTATTTACTATAACATCTTTACATTCGGCATTGGTGTCAACCATAGTAGCCGATTCTTCCTACTTTGTACCCATGCATCTATTAATCCTTAGTTGGTTCAAGCACTTCACACACTAGGATTCATCAAATTTTTAACAAGAAATAAAATCTCTAATCCTCAAACTACCATGGCCGAACCTTCATGGAGTTGCTAAGACTCCTCATTTCTACTTCTCACACACTCTCACATCCAAACCCTTTTATTAAACACCCAAAGTCAACCATCTCCTTACCTCATCGCCAAAGACATCAAAATACCAACCAAGAACGTAACATTCATGGCCGAATGTCATCTCCATCATTTAACAAAGTTTGAACCATGGCTAGGTAGATTTTGAACTTACAACTTAAAATATACATGAATCTCAAAGAATAACATTAAACATACCTCAATCTAGTTACATGCATGGCCAAACTTCCTCCTAATCCTCTTCCTTAGGATTTTCGGTCAAAAGAGGTTGAAAAAGGATGAACAAAACCTTTCTTTTCCTTCCTTTAGCTCACGGCAATGGGGTGTATGCATGAGACCATTATTATTTTTTTTTCTTTTTTTTTCATCACCCTTCCTTTCATTATTTAATTATCATGCTTATTATTTTATTTTCCTTACCATACATCACTAACACAACATGTTGGTGACATGTTTCCACCCATAGCATGGCCGGCCACTACATATTAGGAGGGGGAATTTGACATGCAAGTCCCCTTTTTCTTCCACATGCACTAATAGGTCCTCATGCATTGACCTATCACATTTTAAAATTTTCTCATATAAGTCCTATTGACTAAATTCACATGCAATCGACTAAATCGAAGCTTGAAATTTTCACACATTCATGATTACATATTCTAGACAATAAACATCACATTCAAACCTTTCGGTGACTCGGTTTAGCGGTCCCGAAACCACTTCCCGACTAGGGTCAATTTTGGGCTGTCACAACTCTCCCTCACTTAAGAAATTTTCGTCCTCGAAAATCTTACCTGTAAATAGGTTTGGATATCGTTCTTTCATCGAGCTCTCGGGTTCCCTGGTTGCTTCCTCGATCCCGTGTTTGAGCCACAACACCTTAACCAACGGAACCCTTTCATTTCGCAACTCTTTCACTTCATGAGCTAGGATACGAATCGGTTCTTCTTCATAGCTCAAGTCAGATTGAATTTCAACTTCTGAGGGATTAATCACATGTGACGGATCGGATCTATAACGTCGAAGCATTGAAACATGGAAGACATCGTGCATCCTTTCATGTTCAGGGGGCAAAATTAATCTATATGCAACCGGCCCCACTCGTTCAGAAATTTCGTACGGCCCAATGAATCTCGGGCTCAACTTGCCTTTACGGCCAAATCTGAGTACCTTCTTCCAAGGTGACACTTTAAGAAACACTTTATCTCCCACCTGATATTCAATGTCCTTTCGTTTTAAATCCGCATACGATTTTTGACGATCTGTGGCTACCTTCAGACTTTCGCGGATTACCTTTACTTTTTGTTCGGCATCTTTAATCAAATCAACTCCGAAAATTTTACTTTCACCAAGCTCGGTCCAAAACAATGGCGTACGGCATTTACGACCGTACAAAGCCTCATAAGGTGCCATCTTAATACTTGATTGAAAACTATTGTTGTAAGCGAATTCAATCAAAGGTAAATACCGTTCCCATGAACTACTGAACTCGAGGATGCAACATCTCAACATATCCTCAAGTATCTGAATTATCCGCTCGGATTGACCATCGGTTTGGGGGTGAAAAGCGGTGCTAAAATGCAGCTTGGTACCCAAAGCTTCTTGTAATTTCTTCCAAAATCGTGAGGTGAATCTCGGATCTCTATCCGACACGATAGAAATAGGTACTCCATGTAATCTCACAATCTGAGAGACATACAATTCGGCTAGTTTATCCAATGAAAGATCCGTACGCACGGGGATAAAGTGAGCCGACTTAGTCAGCCTATCAACAACAACCCAAATCGCATCCTTCTTACTTGCGGACAATGGCAGTCCGGACACAAAGTCCATTGTGACTCGGTCCCATTTCCACTCGGGTATCATGATCGGCTGAAGTAACCCTGAAGGCACTTGATGTTCCGCTTTCACTTGTTGACATATTAAACATCTCGAAACAAAGTCGGAGATGTCTCGTTTCATACCATGCCACCAAAACTGACGTTTCAAGTCGTTGTACATTTTCGTGCTCCCCGGGTGAATTGACATTCGGCTACAATGGGCTTCGTTCAGAATCATCGGAATGAGTTCCGAATTCCTTGGAACACACAAACGACTTCTAAACCTCAAACAACCATCATCATCAATCTGAAACTCCGATTCCTTGTTCGGAACACACTCAGCTCGTTTTACAACCAATTCATCATCGACTTTCTGAGCTTCACGAATTTGATGAGTCAATAATGGTTTGGCTTTTAATTCAGCTACTAACACATTGTCAGGTAGAACAGACAAGTGTACATTCATCGCTCGCAAAGCAAAAAGTGATTTCCGGCTTAAGGCGTCCGCAACCACATTAGCCTTTCCCGGGTGGTAATCAATGACAAGCTCGTAATCTTTCAACAACTCAAGCCATCGTCTTTGTCGCAGATTCAAGTCTCGTTGAGTCATCAAATATTTGAGACTTCTGTGATCCGAAAACACATGGCACTTTTCACCAAACAAATAATGTCGCCATATTTTCAATGCAAACACAATGGCGGCTAGTTCGAGATCATGGGTCGGATAATTTCTCTCGTGTGGCTTCAATTGTCTCGACGCATAGGCCACAACTCGACCTTCTTGCATCAATACGCAACCCAACCCAAGTAGGGATGCGTCACTATAAATGACAAACTCTTTACCCGATTCGGGTTGCACCAAAATTGGAGCTTCAGTCAAATGAGTTTTCAGTTGATCGAAGCTTTTCTGACATTTCTCCGTCCATTCAAACTTAACATCCTTTTGAAGTAACTTCGTCATTGGTGTGGCTATCATCGAGAAACCTTTGACAAATCGTCGGTAATAACCGGCGAGCCCTAGAAAGCTCCGGACTTCGGTAACATTTCTCGGAGGCTTCCAGTTAAGTATGGCTAAAATTTTGCTCGGGTCAACTCGAATACCCGATGCGGATACCACATGACCCAAGAAGCTAACCTCTCTTAACCAGAACTCACACTTACTGAACTTAGCATATAACTGCTTATCCCGCGAAATTTGCAACACTAGCCTCAGATGCTCAGCATGTTCGGTCTCATCTCTTGAATAGACCAAGATGTCATCAATAAACACAACTACGAACCGATCCAAATACGGCCTGAAGATCCGATTCATCAAATCCATAAACACCGCAGGGGCATTAGTGAGCCCAAACGGCATCACTAAGAACTCGTAGTGACCGTACCTCGTTCTGAAAGCAGTTTTGGGTTCGTCCGAATCTCGAATCCGCAACTAATAATAACCCGATCTCAAATCTATCTTTGAAAACACCGATGCTCCCTTTAATTGATCGAACAGATCATCAATACGCGGTAACGGATACTTATTCTTTATCGTCACTTTATTCAGTTGACGATAGTTAATGCACAACCTCATGGTTCCGTCCTTCTTTTTCACGAACAATACTGGTGCACCCCAAGGTGAGAAACTCGGTCGAGCGAAACCTCTATCCGTCAATTCTTGCAACTGAGCTTTCAACTCTTTTAACTCGGTTAGTGCCATACGATACGGAGTGATCGAAATTGGCGTAGTTCCAGGTACAAGCTCAATACCAAACTCTACCTCCCGAACAGGTGGCAAACCCGGTAACTCTTCAGGAAAAACATCCGGGTATTCACAAACCACCGGCACCGATTCGGGTTTCTTTTCTAACTCCTTGTCATCAAGTACATACGCGAGGTATGCTTCGCACCCTTTCCTTACATATTTCTGGGCCAACATTGCTGATATTACAGCTGGCAACCCCCTTAAGTCCGCAGACTCAACTCGGATTATTTCGTTATTTGCGCACCTCAAATCGATAGTCTTGCTTTTGCAATTCACAACCGCATCATGCGCGGTTAACCAATCCAAACCAAGAATAACATCAAACTCGTCGAACGGCAAAAGCATCAAATCGGCCGAAAAACAGGATTCTCGGATTATTAGAGGGCATCTCTTACACACTTTATCAACAAGTACGCATTGACCCAAAGGGTTTGATACTCGAATTACGAGCTCAGTAGACTCAACAGGTAGAGTCTTACTGGTTGCTAAGGTTTCGCATACATATGAATGAGTAGAACCAGGGTCAATCAATGCAATCACATTAGTATCAAAGAGAGTGAAGGTACCAGTGATGACGTCGGGGGAGGATGCCTCCTCTCGTGCGCGAATGGCATATGCTCTAGCAGGAGTACGGTTCTCGGCTCGATCGGCCGTATCAGAGGCCCCCCTCTGACTACCACCCCTGCCTCCTAAAATTCTCGGTGGTCTACCTCTAGATGTCACTCCACTAGGTCTTGCACCTTGAATCTTATTCTTCTCATCCAGCTCCGTGCAATCTCTAATGAAGTGGTCCTTCGAACCGCATCCGTAACAGGCCCTGCTAGTAGACTTGCCCCAACATTCACCTAGGTGTCGTCTTCCACATTGGGGACATTCAGGTTTCTCGTGACGATTATTGCCCACACTAGCTACCGAAGTAGCTCGGGAGCCCATCGATGGTCTTGCCCTGATGGAAATTCCCGCAGTCGCCCTCGACTTATTAATGTCCTCCCTGAACTTCTTTACAGCTGAGAACGGAGCTTTACCCGTCGATCTTTTACGACAATCTCTAGCTTCAAATTCAGCCTTCCTCTTCTCCTTTCCAAGTTCTTCCGCCTTGCAGGCTCGTTCGACTAGTGTTACGAATTCTTTTATTTCCAAAATACACATTAGTAGCTTTAAATCTTCATTCAATCCTTCCTCGAATCTTTTGCACATAGCAACCTCATCAGCTACACACTCCCGGGCATACTTACTAAGTCTTACGAATTCATGTTCGTATTCAGATACAGTCATACGGCCTTGCTTGAGTTCCAAGAACTCCTTACGCTTCTGATCAATGAACCGTTGGCTAATAAATTTCTTTCGGAATTCCGTTTGAAAGAAGTCCCAAGTTACTCGCTCGTTCGGGACTATGGAAATCAAGGTCCTCCACCAATAGTAGGCTGAGTCTCGCAACAAAGATACAACACATTTTAGACATTCGTCGGGTGTGCATGACAATTCATCGAACACCCGAATGGTGTTATCAAGCCAGAACTCGGCCCTTTCGGCATCATCAGTTACTATGGCCTTGAACTCCTCGGCCCCACGCTTCCTAATCAAGTCTACAGGTGGCTTACTCAGCCTCACAGGATCAGCGACTGATGGCATTACAGGCTCTTGGGGTGGATTATTCAAATTTGGGAATTGTTGGACAGCCGGGTTGGTTCGGGCATATTGCGCGACCCACTCATTCATCATGGTAAAGAAGGCTTGTTTAGCCCCCTCACCTTGATTATTCGTAGATGACTGAGGTTCAACAGGCAGCGTCCCTTGTGCAGGAGCAGCCGCTACGCTCTCAACGTCATCCGCTAGGGTTCTTTCTTCACCGAGGTCCATTTACTAATCAAAACGAAAACATTTCAACCGTCAGAAGTCATCACACATTTAAACATTAACATTCGGCATGTATAGCTAGACTCATACGTGCTATGGTAGTCCTAGAACCGACTAAACCATAGCTCTGATACCAATCAAATGTAACACCCCGAACCCGAAACCGACACCGGAGTCGAACACGAGGTGTTAACTGACTTTAACCCCTTATAAAGTTTATTTCCAGACACTGTCCAATCTGTGTACTAGTCGTTTTAAAAATCATATCTTGAGTTTCGTAACTCAAAAATCAGTCGTAATTTTTCGCAGAAACTAGACACATGTGCCCATCTATGTATTTTTTTCTAGAATTTTTGGTCGGCCCAATTAGTACAGTTTATTAGTCAAAGTCTCCCATGTTGCAGGGGTCGACTACACTGACCTTTGCCCATTACGACTTGGATATCTCCCTGCACGGGGCTTCAATACTGATGCCGTTTGTTTCTATGAAAACTAGACTCAGAGAGGAATCTGTACATATATGGTACGACCCCTAATTATCTCTGGTTAATTTATAATAAATTTCCAAAGTCGGAGTAGGGAATCCAGAAACCGTTCTGGCCCTGTCCCACAAAAATCTGATTATCTCTTAATATACTGCCCATATGATCTTTTCGTTACTTCCTCATGAAAACAGACTCATCGAGCTTCGATTACATAATTTATTCATCAATTAATTCCACTCCTACTATTTTTAGTGATTTTTCAATCTCATGACACTGCTGCTGCCAGCATCTGTTACGAAAGTAACTAGGTCCATTTCATGCCTACCCTTGATCCAACTCAATCGAACATTCGTGCCATTTTCGCATGGCTTAAAGTTTACATGCCAAAGTTCAAACACAATGTAATAGCTTATACATGCCAAAATGTTCTTCTAAGCCAACTAAGAAGAAAGTACCAAAACTTGCTATCCGGTGTGATGACTTCGATGACGGCCTGACCCCGCAAAAATAGATGAGTCCAAGCAACCTATAATGGGTGACAAGGAAACACCGAGTGAGTTTATAACTCAGTAAGTCATAAGCAATGCACTACCATCCATCAATAACATTATCACAAGAGGAAACAAAATGGAACGAGACAATTTACTCCATCCATACCGAACCATACCATAGTTCCTCCAACCTATCGATTCAGTTTCATATCAATTCATGCATCACATTCCATATACTCATCAATAGGACATTGAAGCATTTTCATAAATCAATTTATTTTCATTACAATCAAACGACTAAACGGCCTTTCACCCATCCTACGATAAATTTTATGTACGTGACTTCAAGTATATTTGTCACATAGGTTCAAACTTACCGAGCTCAACACCAAGTATAAGCATAGCACCTATTAGCCATGTACTCAAGACACTTACCTGATCCGCTGTCCGCGATCGACTCAATAGTGTGGCACACATAGTGTCCATAATGATTCACGAATGTAAATTGAGTCCGCACACTCAGTGCTATATAATCAACTCGCACACTTAGTGCTACGTAATCAAATCGCACACTTAGTGCTACATAGTCAAACTCGCACACTTAGTGCCGCATGGTCAATTCGCACACTTAGTGCATCATATTCATTTCGCACACTTAGTGCAACATAGTCAAATCGCACACTTAGTGCTGTACAATTTAATCCCGCGCACTTAGCGCCAATCTCATGGTCATAAATGGTTATACCCGCACGTTTAGTGCCGAGATCAACAACTCAGTACATCTTACCTCTTTTCTTTTCATTCAACAATTTCATCATCACATACGTACATGCATATATATATATGTATATTTATTCATTCCATTCAGCATCAATACATAAACATTATGACCATTTGAAATAATACCAACTACATGCTTAATGACTTACCTTGTGTTGGGTAAGACGGTTCCAACTCGGCTACTCAGTGATCTTTTCTTTGCCTTTGCTTGATTCTCCTCCTTTAGCTCCTTGAGCTTAATCAATAATTCACTAGTTTAACCATCTTGTTAAACATTCATAATTCAATTACACATGCTTATGTATGTTTGTATATTCGGCAACCATCCTCACTAATTACTCATGTTGATGGCCGAATGGATGTATGTGTGTACAATGTCAACTATAACATCATGTAATTCCACATATGACTACATTTCTTAAGTTCCACATCTTAATGCCCATTATACATAATCAAATTTAACATCATATATATATTTACTCATGTGCCGAATATACATACTCCCATATAATATCAAGTACTCACTTTAAGTATATTGCCGAATATACTTAATCATACACACACCTAACCAAAATAATTTCTAAAATCTTTATATCATTTATAATACATCTAATTATCCTTTTTCACATTATCAACTCAATCACATACATTATTTACTATAACATCTTTACATTCGGCATTGGTGTCAACCATAGTAGCCGATTCTTCCTACTTTGTACCCATGCATCTATTAATCCTTAGTTGGTTCAACACTTCACACACTAGGATTCATCAAATTTTAACAAGAAATAAAATCTCTAATCCTCAAACTACCATGGCGAACCTTCATGGAGTTGCTAAGATCCTCATTTTACTTCTCACACACTCTCACATCCAAACCCTTTTATTAAACACCCAAAGTCAACCATCTCCTTACCTCATCCCAAAGACATCAAAATACCAACCAAGAACGTAACATTCATGGCCGAATGTCATCTCCATCATTTAACAAAGTTTGAACCATGGCTAGGTAGATTTTGAACTTACAACTTAAAATATACATGAATCTCAAAGAATAACATTAAACATACCTCAATCTAGTTACATGCATGGCCAAACTTCCTCCTAATCCTCTTCCTTAGGATTTTCGGTCAAAAGAGGTTGAAAAAGGATGAACAAAACCTTTCTTTTCCTTCCTTTAGCTCACGGCAATGGGGTGTATGCATGAGACCATTATTATTTTTTTTCTTTTTTTTTTCATCACCCTTCCTTTCATTATTTAATTATCATGCTTATTATTTTATTTTCCTTACCATACATCACTAACACAACATGTTGGTGACATGTTTCCACCCATAGCATGGCCGGCCACTACATATTAGGGAGGGGGAATTTGACATGCAAGTCGCCTTTTTCTTCCACATGCACTAATAGGTCCTCATGCATTGACCTATCACATTTTAAAATTTTCTCATATAAGTCCTATTGACTAAATTCACATGCAATCGACTAAATCGAAGCTTGAAATTTTCACACATTCATGATTACATATTCTAGACAATAAACATCACATCAAACCTTTCGTGACCGGT